>NW_026652281.1:20019472-20059668 GCF_009828535.3 Hylobates moloch
GGCTAACACGATGAAACCCCATCTCTACTAAAAATACAAAAAATTGGTCGGGCATGGTAGCACACACCTGTAGTCCCAGCTATTCGGGAGGCTGAGACAGGAGAATCACTTGAACCCAGGAGGCGGAGGTTGCAGCAAGCTGAGATCACGCCACTGCACTCCAGCCTAGGTGACAGAGAAAGACACAGTCTCAAAAAAAAAAAAAAAAAAAAAGAGCCAAGATGGCCGAATAGGAACAGCTGCGATCTACAGCTCCCAGCGTGAGCGACACAGAAGACAGGTGATTTCTGCATTTCTATCTGAGATACCGGGTTCATCTCACTAAGGAGTGCCAGACAGTGGGTGCAGGACAGTGGGTGCATTGCACCGTGCATGAGACGAAGCAGGGCGAGGCATTGCCTCACTCAGGAAGCACAAGGGGTCAGGGAGTTCCCTTTCCTAGTCAAAGAAAGGGGTGACAGACAGCACCTGGAAAATTGGGTCACTCCCACCCTAACACTGCACTTTTCCAATAGGCTTAAAAAACGGCACACCAGGACATTATATCCTGTACCTGGCTTGGAGGGTCCTACGCCCACGGAGTCTCACTGATTGCTAGCACAGCAGTCTGAGATCAAACTGCAAGGCGGCAGCGAGGCTGGGGGAGGGGCGCCTACCATTGCCCAGACTTGATTAGGTAAACGAAGGAGCCAGGAAGCTCGAACTGGGTGGAGCCCACCACAGCTCAAGGAGGCCTGCCTGCCTCTGTAGGCTCCACCTCTGGGGGCAGGGCACAGACAAACAAAAAGACAGCAGTAACCTCTGCAGACTTAAATGGCCCTGTCTGACAGCTTTGAAGAGAGTAGTGGTTCTCCCAGCACGCAGCTGAAGATCTGAGAACGGGCAGACAGCCTCCTAAAATGGGTCCCTGACCTCTGAGCAGCCTAACTGGGAGGCACCCCCCAGTAGGGGCAGACTGACACCTCGCACGGCCCGGTACTCGTCTGAGACAAAACTTCCAGAGGAACAATCAGGCAGCAGCATTTGCGGGTCACCAAAATCCGCTGTTCTACAGCCCCTGCTGTTAGGCAGCCACTGCTGGTGACATCCAGCAAAACAGGGTCTAGAGTGGACCTCTAGCAAACTCCAACAGACCTGCAGCTGAGGGTCCTGCCTGTCAGGAGGAAAACTAACAAACAGAAAGGACATCCAAAAACGCATCTGTACATCACCATCATCAAAGACCAAAAGTAAATAAAACCACAAAGATGGGGAAAAAACAGAGCAGAAAAACTGGAAACTCCAAAAAGCAGAGCACCTCTCCTCCTCCAAAGGAATGCAGCTCCTCACCAGCAATGGAACAAAGCTGGACAGAGAATGACTTTGACGAGTTGAGAGAAGAAGGCTTCAGACAATCAAACTACTCCGAGCTACAGGAGGAAATTCAAACCAATGGCAAAGAAGTTAGAAACTTTGAAAAAAAATTAGATGAGTGGATAACTAGAATAACCAATGCAGAGAAGTCCTTAAAGGAGTTGATGGAGCTGAAAGCCAAGGCTCGAGAACTACGTGAAGAATGCAGAAGCCTCAGGAGCCAATGCGATCAACTGGAAGAAAGGGTATCAGTGATGGAAGATGAAATGAATGAAATGAAGCGAGAAGGGAAGTTTAGAGAAAAAAGAATAAAAAGAAATGAACAAAGCCTCCAAGAAATATGGGACTATGTGAAAAGACAAAATCTACGTCTGATTGGTGTACCTGAAAGTGACAGGGAGAATGGAACCAAGTTGGAAAACACTCTGCAGGATATTATCCAGGAGAACTTCTCCAATCTAGCAAGGGAGGCCAACATTCAGATTCAGGAAATACAGAGAACACCACAAAGATACTCATCGAGAAGAGCAACTCCAAGACACATAATTGTCAGATTCACCAAAGTTGAAACGAAGGAAAAAATGTTAAGGGTGGCCAGAGAGAAAGGTCGGGTTACCCACAAAGGGAAGCCCATCAGAACTAACAGCTGATCTCTCGGCAGAAACTCTACAAGCCAGAATAGAGTGGGGGCCAACATTCAATGTTCTTAAAGAAAAGAATTTTCAACCCAGAATTTCATATCCAGCCAAACTAAGCTTCAAAAGTGAAGGAGAAATAAAATACCTTACAGACAAGCAAATGCTGAGAGATTTTGTCACCACCAGGCCTGCCCTAAAAGCGCTCCTGAAGGAAGCACTAAACATGGAAAGGAGCAACCGGTACCAGCCACTGCAAAAACATGCCAAAATGTAAAGACCATCAAGGCTAGGAAGAAACTGCATCAACTAATGAGCAAAATAATCAGCTAACATCATAATGACAGGATCAAATTCACACATAACAATATTAACATTAAATGTAAATGTGCTAAATGCTCCAATTAAAAGACGCAGACTGGCAAATTGGATAAAGAGTGAAGACCCATCAGTGTGCTGTATTCAGGAAACCCATCTCACGTGCAGAGACACACATAGGCTCAAAATAAAGGGATGGAGGAAGATCTACCAAGCAAATGGAAAACAAAAAAAGGCAGGGGTTGCAATCCTAGTCTCTGATAAAACAGACTTTAAACCAACAAACATCAAGAGACAAAGAAGGCCATTACATAATGATAAAGGGATCAGCTCAACAAGAAGAGCTAACTATGCTAAATATATATGCACCCAATACAGGAGCACCCAGATTCATAAAGCAAGTCGTTAATGACCTACAAAGAGACTTAGACTCCCACACAATCATAATGGGAGAATTTAACACCCCACTGTCAACATTAGACAGATCAACAAGACAGAACGTTAACAAGGACACCCAGGAATTGAACTCAGCTCTGCACCAAGCAGACCTAATAGACATCTACAGAACTCTCCACCCCAAATCAACAGAATATACATTTTTTTCAGACCACACCACACCTATTCCAAAATTGACCACATAGTTGGAAGTAAAGCTCTCCTCAGCAAATGTAAAAGAACAGAAATTATAACAAACTGTCTCTCAGACCACAGTGCAATCAAACTAGAACTCAGGATTAAGAAACTCACTCAAAACCGCTCAACTGCATGGAAACTGAACAACCTGCTCCTGAATCACTACTGGGTACATAATGAAATGAAGGCAGAAATAAAGATGTTCTTTGAAACCAACGAGAACAAAGACACAACATACCAGAATCTCTGGGACACATTCAAAGCAGTGTGTAGAGGAAAATTTATAGCACTAAATGCCCACAAGAGACAGCAGGAATGATCCAAAATTGATACCCTAACATCACAATTAAAAGAACTAGAAAAGCAAGAGCAAACACATTCAAAAGCTAGAAGGCAATAAATAACTAAAATTAGAGCAGAACTGAAGGAAATAGAGACACAAAAAACCCTTCAAAAAATTAATGAATCCAGGGGCTGGTTTTTTGAAAAGATCAACAAAATTGATAGACCACTAGCAATACTAATAAAGAAGAAAAGAGAGAAGAATCAAATAGACACAATAAAAAATGATAAAGGAGATATCACCACCAATCCCACAGAAATACAATCTACCATCACAGAATACTACAAACACCTCTACGCAAATAAACTAGAAAATCTAGAAGAAAAGGATAAATTCCTCGACACATACACCCTTCCAAGACTAAACCAGGAAGAAGTGGAATCTCTGAATAGACCAATAACAGGCTCTGAAATTGTGGCAATAATCAATAGCTTACCAACCAAGAAAGGTCCAGGACCAGATGGATTCACAGCTGAATTCTACCAGAGGTACAAGGAGGAGCTGGTACCATTCCTTCTGAAACTATTCCAATCGATAGAAAAAGAGGGAATCCTCCATAATTCATTTTATATGAGGCCAGCATCATCCTGATACCAAAGCCTGGCAGAGACATAACCAAAAAAGAGAATTGTAGACCAATATCCTTGATGAACATTGATGCAAAAATCCTCAGTAAAATACTGGCAAACCAAATCCAGCAGCACATCACAAAGCTTATCCACCATGATCAAGTGAGCTTCATCCTTGGGATGCAAGGCTGGTTCAACATGCGCAAATCAATAAATGTAATCCAGCATATAAACAGAACCAATGACAAAAACCACATGATTATCTCAATAGATGCAGAAAAGGCCTTTGACAAAATTCAACAATGCTTCATGCTAAAAACTCTCAATAAATTAGGTATTGATGGGACATATCTCAAAATAATAAGAGCTATCTATGACAAACCCACAGCCAATATCATACTGAATGGGCAAAAACTGGAAGCATTCCCTTTGAAAACTGGCACAAGACAGGGATGATGCCCTCTCTCACCACTCATATTCAACATAGTGTTGGAAGTTCTGGCCAGGGCAATTAGGCAGGAGAAGGAAATAAAGGATATTCAATGAGGAAAACAGGAAGCCAAATTGTCCCTGTTTGCAGATGACATGATTGTATATCTAGAAAACCCCATCGTCTCAGCCCAAAATCTCCTTAAGCCGATAGGCAACTTCAGCAAAGTCTCAGGATACAAAATCAATGTACAAAAATCACAAGCATTCTTATACATCAATCACAGACAAACAGAGAGTCAAATCACGAGGGAACTCCCATTCACAATTGCTTCAAAGAGAATAAAATACCTAGGCCTCCAACTTACAAGGGACATGAAGGACCTCTTCAAGGAGAACTACAAACCACTGCTCAACGAAATAAAAGAGGATACAAACAAATGGAAGAACATTCCATGCTCATGGGTAGGAATAATCAATATCGTGAAAATGGCCATACTGCCCAAGGTAATTTATAGATTCAATGCCATCCCCATCAAGCTACCAATGACTTTCTTCAAGAATTGGAAAAAACTACTTTAAAGTTCATATGGAACCAAAAAAGAGCCTGCATCACCAAGTCAATCCTAAGCCAAAAGAACAAAGCCAGTGGTATCACACTACCTGACTTCAAACTATACTACAAGGCTACAGTAACCAAAACAGCATGGTACTGGTACCAAAACAGAGATATAGATCAATGGAACAGAACAGAGCCCTCAGAAATAATGCCACATATCTACAACTATCTGATCTTTGACAAACCTGACAAAAACAAGCAATGAGGATAGGATTCCCTATTTAATAAATGGTGCTGGGAAAACTGGCTAGCCATATGTAGAAAGCTGCAACTGGATCCCTTCCTTACACCTTATACAAAAATTAATTCAAGATGGATTAAAGACTTACATGTTAGACCTAAAACCATAAAAACCCTAGAAGAAAACCTAGGCAATACCATTCAGGACACAGGCGTGGGCAAGGACTTCATGTCTAAAACACCAAAAGCAATGGCAACAAAAGCCAACATTGACAAATGGGATCTAATTAAACTAAAGAGCTTCTGCACAGCAAAAGAAACTACCATCAGAGTGAACGGGCAACCTACAAAATGGGAGAACATTTTTGCAATCTACTCATCTGACAAAGGGCTAATATCCAGAATCTACAATGAACTCAAACAAATTTACAAGAAAAAAACAAACAACCCCATCAAAAAGTGAGCGAAGGATATGAACAAACACTTCTCAAAAGAAGACATTTATGCAGCCAAAAAGCACATGAAAAAATGCTCATCATCACTGGCCATCAGAGAAATGCAAATCAAAACCACAGTGAGATACCATCTCACACCAATTAGAATGGCAATCATTAAAAAGTCAGGAAACAACAGGTGCTGGAGAGGATGTGGAGAAATAGGAACACTTTTACACTGTTGGTGGGACTGTCAACTAGTTCAACCATTGTGGAAGTCAGTGTGGCGATTCCTCAGGGATCTAGAACTCGAAATACCATTTGACGCAGCCATCCCAATACTGGGTATATACCCAAAGGATTATAAATCATGCTGCTATAAAGACACATGCACACGTATGTTTATTGCGGCACTATTCACAATAGCAAAGACTTGGAACCAATCCAAATGTCCAACAACGATAGACTGGATTAAGAAAATGTGGCACATATACACCATGGAATACTATGCAGCCATAAAAAATGATGAGTTCATGTCCTTTGTAGGGACATGGATGAAACTGGAAACCATCATTCTCAGCAAACTATCGCAAGGACAAAAAACCAAACACCGCATGTTGTCACTCATAGGTGGGAAGTGAACAATGAGGACATATTGACAGAGGAAGGGGAACATCAGACTCCGGGGCTTGTTGTGGGGTGGGGGAAGGGGGGAGGGATAGCATTAGGAGATATACCTAATGTTAAATGACAATTTAATGGGTGCAGCACACCAACATGGCATATGTATACATATGGAAGGAACCTGCACATTGTGCACATGTACCCTAAAACCTAAAGTATAATAATAATAAAATAAAAAAAGAATAAGAAAAAAGAAAGAAAGAAAGAAAAAAGGGTAAAATGCACTACTGAACATGGATTTAAGTCATAATGTAGAATAGATAGTTTGAAAATTCAGGGCCTGGTTCTGTAGGTGTAGTAATTTTTCTTTAACCAGCAAACAGTAAACAATTCTGGTTTTCCCAAAACCAAATTGTATTAGTTGAAGAACAAAGACTAGAAATATGGTGATATTCAGTTAATTATCTATGGTGGTATATTAAATATGGTGCTATTACCTAATTACTAATTACATCTTGCAAAATTTTGCATTCCATCCCATCAGCTCCAGGCTCTGCTGGCATGGGGATCATAGAAAAAAGGAATGCTTTCAGCAGTTGATGGAGCTTAGACTTCCATTGGGGTATTTTACACTCTTCATGTTGAAGACAGGGGAAAAACAGTGTTTTAGCGTAGTTTGATTGATTCTAATTCTGAAGGAAAAACTGGATTGCCGTTATACAATGGGGGCAGGGAGGAGAATAAACAGAACACCTTCTCATATTACCATGCCCAGTATTAAAAGTTAATCAAAGACTCCGGCAATCTATTCAGGCAGAACCACCAAAAGCTTAGATCCCTCTGGAAGAAGGTTTGAGTGATCCCACTGGGTAAAGAATCTCAGCCAGCTGAGGTGCTAGCAGAGGGCAAAGCAAACAGAAATGCTTGGTGGAGGAAGAAAGTCATAAATACCAGCGACCGCCTCATGGTCACTTGCAGAAACAAAGACTAAAGCCTCTACCCAATTTTTCTTTCTTGTTGAATCATGGTTATATTTGCACATTTTAATTAAATTCCCTTTTCTTGAGGAGGTAGGTGGTAGGAATCAACCATATAATGCATGCTTTCAGTAGCCAAATTCTGAAGTGGGATTATGCGGAACCAAAGAACTGGACATCCCCCAGAGATTCTGGATTTGGAGTCTGGCGCACTTTAGATTTTCTCACTTGGGAGAGGGAAAGAGTGTATTGTAAGTTGTATGAAGGATCATTATATTTTGTTAGGTAAGGGCATTTTTTAATGTAAATATGTATAGAAGGACGAATATAGTCAGCCAAAAGGGTAAACTGTAGTGAATATTCCTAATTTGTTGGCTGCACAAACCTCTTCCTATTGGGGAGAAATCTCCCATTGTGTGAGCCCCGGAGAGAGGCAGAGCCCACCTTTGCACACAAAGGCCAAAGGAAGACGAGTGTGTCCTCTCCGTATCCCATGAACAGGTGCCTCGCCCCAGCCATCTGGTTCTTTTTCTCAGCTTTTCTACCTTCATCAAGTGACTCAAGGATAAAGGGACAGTTTATGCTACTGTGCTCAGCAGCAGGGGTGGGTAGAGACAGCGGGCGGCTGTGGCTTTACCATCCTGGCACTGTCACATGAGGAGGTAGGGCCAGCAGCAGTGTCTGAACCAGAGCATTTGAGGCAGGATTTTGCCTGTGTTCCCACTTCCTGACTTCCTCTTGTTTCTTACTTATATCCTTCTCTTTAAATTAAGCAAAATTGTTTTCCTTTGCTTACAGCAAAGAGCCAAGTGAGACAAATCTATTTTCACTACTTTAGAAGAAAGACAACAACTTTGGTGGGGCTAGCCCATCTGAAAGTAGGAAAAGAAGAATACGTGGCTTTGTTAAAAAGCCTGTTTTGGCCTGCAGCCAGGAATGAAATATGTCAGACTCTGCCCGAGCTACCATAAGTGAACTAAAGGGAAGGGAAAAAAACATTGCAGGATTTATAACTAAGACCAGGAAAAGCCTGACCCCAAGCCTGCTAAGCACCATCTCTAGCGCACACTCTGTTTGATAATGTGCTTAGTGTCAACTAC
This sequence comes from Hylobates moloch, assembly GCF_009828535.3. Taxonomy (NCBI): domain Eukaryota; kingdom Metazoa; phylum Chordata; class Mammalia; order Primates; family Hylobatidae; genus Hylobates; species Hylobates moloch. The sequence continues at coordinate 20,027,687 of NW_026652281.1, forward strand.
CTAAGCACAAGCTTTGTAAACAAAATAGGTTCATGGATCCCAAATGTTTTCTGCCATCGATGCCCTAAAACAAATAGATTCATTCAGTAGATGGTGCAGGGAGGTGACCACCAACGGAATCCCCAAATTAAGTATGACTGATTAAACTGTTGATTAATTTTTGAAAATAGCACAGAAATGAGCATTACATTTAGCAAGACAATGGAGAAAAAAATCATCAGTGTGCACTGTTGTGAGTCAAGACTCAAACTCAAAACTTTACAAACTTACACATAAATATCTTTTGTTTAGAACTCACTAACTATCCATAAAAGGGGGTTTTGATACAAGGTGTACTAACTCCTCTTTATTTAGTCCCTTAAAAAATATTCCCTTTCCTTTTACAATACCCAAATGAAGCTTTTGTCTTTTCCTCTTCCAACTTTCCATGTTCCAAATGGACTAGTGCCAAGCATGAAAGGAGAATTTCTCCTATGGAGTCAAAGGCTTCTATAGAGGTTGATAATTCAAATTTCCTGTTAATCCAAACCCAGCACCAGAAATAAAGCTTTGCTCATGGCCAGCTATCCCCTCTGAGCCAGGTTCAACTGAATTCCTTTGAAGGTGCAGTGCTTAAAGCACAGCAGCATGCACGCAAATGTAATCTCTGTCTCAGAGGTTCCTCCTGAGCCCTGCCTTCTCCTATATGTTCTCTCTCAGTAAGAGGAAGTACTATCAGTCAATTTCTCCAAGCCAGATATATAGAATTGACCTGGATTCCTACCTTCCTGCTCCTTGCCAATCCTCTCAAAAGTTGTGCATTACTCTCCATTCCCTTGGGCAAATCACCATCAGAAGGATTGGAGCAGTAGCCTCTCAAACCTTCTTGAAGCTTGAGCCCCTCTCCCCTCTTAGACCTGACAGATTCTGCACAGTATACCAAAACGACTTCTTAAAAACAATCATTCTTCTGCTTAAAATTATTCAATTGCTACCCGCTGCCTTAGGAAGAAGTCCATATACCTTAACACACCTGCAAGGCCATGCAGAATTCCATCCTGTCCTGCTAACACAATCTAATTTTTGGTGATTCTTGCCTGGAGGTTCCACTTGTATTTCCCCAAATGTTCACGTTTTCTTGTGCCTGAGGCTTTGTCATAGGGAGAGGAGAGACTTTATTTAAAGGTCTCTCCATCTGCTTATTATCCAGATTAAATCTGCACCTCCTTCCAACCTTATCTCAGATGTTGTCTCCACCAGAACCTTTCTGACTGCCCAACATTAGCACTGTGTATGCAGCTCCATAAAAGCTCTATGTTGTATTTTCCTTTTTGTAGGTGTCCTCAATGCAGTTGACTGTGTGCTCTTCAGTGTCAGGTTACTTAGTGCTCAGTAAGCAATAAATAGCTGCTGAATGAATGATTTATAAACTTGGATGCTTTTTTATTATGATTTTTCCCTCTCAATAAGTAGACATACTCTGTAGCCAATAAGATCTTTTTTGGTTTGTTTTTTAATGAGTCTCATTCCTGGCCTCTTGGCTTTCAAGTTCGTGTATGTACTAAAGCAACGTCTTAAATTTGTTTTTATATAGGCCAGAATTAGCCAAGCAAAGTGAAAAGGAAAAATTATTGTTGAATATAGAAAATAGGACTATTACATTTTGAAATTGCACTTTATCATCTGATACTAAAGAAATAATAATCTGGCCGGGCGCAGTGGCTTATACCTGTAATCCCAGCACTTTGGGAGGCTGAGGCAGGTGGATCTCCTGAGGTCAGGAGTTCGAGACCAACCTGGTCAACATGGTGAAACTCTATCTCTACCAAAAAATTAGGCCGGGCACGGTGGCTCATGCCTGTAATCCCAGCACTTTGGGAGGCCAAGGCAGGAGGATCACCTGAGGTCGGGAGTTCGGGACGAGCCTGACCAATAGAGAAACTCCATCTCTACTAAAAATACAAAATTAGCTGGGCGTGGTGGTGCCTGCCTGTAATCCTAGCTACTCAGGGGGCTGAGGCAGGAGAATTGCTTGAACCTGGGAAGCGGAGGTTGCGGTGAGCTGAGATCGCACCGCTGCACTCCAGCCTAGGCAACAAGAGTGAAACTCTTGTCTCAAAAAAAAAAAAAAAAAAAAAAAAAAATTAGCTGGGCTTGTCCCAGCTACTCAGGAGGCCGAGGCAGAAGAATCGCTTGAATCCGGGAGGCAGAGGTTGCAGTGAGCCAAGATGGTACGGTTGCACTCCCAGCCTGGGCAACAAGAGCAAAACTCTGTCTCAAAAAAAGAAAAAAAAAAAAAGAAAGAAAAAAGAAACAATAATCAACCACTTTTGAAAAGAATGAACCTTGCTCAGATCATGAGAGTTATGACATCCTGCCAAGCCCAGAGGTTACGTGTAGTAGGCTTTATACACAAACGTTTAACTTTTCTGCAGGAAAATACCTTATTTTCTCTTGCTTTTATAGAAACCATAAAAGTCACATTTGTAAGCCCCTAACCGACTGGACACTTCAACCTTGCATTTTAATCCTATATACATACATTTTTTTTTTTTTTTCCAACGGAGGGCTACAGTCATACACTACCTCAAAGAGACACACATATTTGAACTAAAAATACAAAGACCTCCAAACCTGTCTTCTCTGATAATTCTTCTGCATCTTAGGTAGAAATAAAAAATTGTGGTGACTGTTATGTGTCTTCTCTGAGGTCTGGTTAGGAAAATTAGTGTACAACTGAAGAACATCAAACATTTGTGAATGCATCAACTATTTCCATTTTATAAGATGGTTACTTTTACTGACACCTGATAACATTTCTCAGAATCAAGTATATTCATCTATGTATCAAACGGGAAAATATATTTTAGAAGTGTCAATTATTCTGTATGCTTTAGCTTGAATGACGTGGAAGGAAAAGAATAATATTCGTGCTAAATAAATTTACACTTAATATATATGTGATGGAAGTTAAAAGACACAGTAAGACTTGGAATTCTGGACTCATTTATTAAAGAGATGACATAAGAAGTGTTTGGAGTTCTTTCTTGGAATTGTTATAGAAATACTATAGCAACAGGAATTCTACTAATGTATATATTTGTATAACAAGACAGTTTTCTCTTTTCCACATTTTGGAAACTATAAGGAAGGAAGTGAAAACTTCAAGTGTCTGGAAGATTGTATATCCATATGCCTCTACTAAGTCTTACATTTTAATTTTATAAAATTTTAAACAAGATGTGTTCTTAGGAAAATCATAGATTTTTTTTTTGCATTTTAACAAAAAATATTGATGAAAGTTAGGAAATTATAAATAAAAACATTTCAATCACAATACTGCGAAGGCCTTTTTTATGATCAAATCTTACAGTTAGAACTTTACATTTTGAAAAAATGTGTTTTAAAGCTCCATTCATCTTTCGAAGTCCAGTAGTTGCAAAACTTTCCCTGAGTTTTAATATGAGGTAAGAGCAGATCCTGAAAAGAAGTTTCCTAAAGTATTTTTATTATTTATATTTCATTTGAGACTAAAAGGAAAGTAATATTCCCCATGAGCCAATGAGCAATGGTCAAAGTGTTCAGTGGTAAATGGGAAATCCATTAGTTGTTAATATTGGGGTTCCTGAATTCTAATTTTTGCCTTATCTCTCTGTTATGATCTTATTATTCAATCCTGGTAAGGGGTTTTGATTGAAAAAGACTTTTATGAAATCGTCAAGAAGTAGTAAGCAGGAAGTGAAGATATGCTATGATTTCCTTTGTGCCCTACATTGTAATTCCTTTATTATAATACCAGATTGGTATCGCATGTGAGAGTGCAGTTGCATCTGATGTTTATGCATTTTGATACCATCAGTGCATTAAAAGACACTGTGGTTTGCCCCATTTGGGGGATATTAAAAATTCACACAGAAGTTTCATATTACACATCTTAGGTTGATCACTCTTAGGGGACTCAGTGAGTGCTGAAGTCTTTATAAAAGATCTGAGATGCCTGGAGTTTGGTATAAAACTAGTTTTCAAAGAATACGGCCACATTTGGCTTATTGAACAAAACATTGTTAAAAATAATGATAATCATTCAGATTTAATTGTTCTGGCTATCTTAACTGGAAAACAAATAATAGTTGATTCTCAGTTTCAGGTATTGTCTCAACAAATAAGTGATAGTTGTTAATCTTGTGTGAAGTACTCTGAAATAATATCAGATGACAGTTTCCAATGCCCACACAGAGTGCCAAAATTATCATGCCAAAGATAAGATACAAAGTCTTTATAGTGTTTGTTTTACAACAGTGTAAAACTGGTGTTTTATAGGTTGGTGCAAAAGTAATCGCAGGTTGGGCATTAAAGGCAATGGCCAAACCGCAATTATTTTTGCACCAACCTAATACACATGTAGTAGAATATTTTCACTGTCAGGAAAATGAATCCTTTAACCTTGTCTTGGAATATCTGATACATTGATGGCACTTCTCCCACTCTTATGTAGCATTAGAGAAAAACATACAGAAACTATGATTTTGCATGCTGCATTGGTAAATGCTATTTACTCTAAGATCTATGTAAGGTGTTTACATTTTACTGTCAGTGCTGCAACCACTTCCTCCCTCCACCTCACTATTTTCTCTGATTACTCCAGGAAAAGCAGTGTTTATTCAAATTCCATCATTACAGATCCATCTTAATACCTAGAGCAAACATCATTTTACCTACTAAATAGCTCTGGAGAGATGGAAAGACATGCAAAATGTACTTACGGCAGGCAGTGTGGTACAGCAGACAGAGCACAGATAGACCTTATGAGATTTGACTTCAATTCTAGTCAAGTTCATAATTTCTTATTTGTGTGGGAAAGAAGGGTTATTTGCAGTCATTTAACCCATCTAATCCATTTCCAATTCCCACAGCAACTGTTTCAATCATTTACTACTGTTTTCAAATTCAACATTCTTCCTCAACCCTTTGACTCTCGACATATGACAATGTCCTTACTTAACTTACAGAAATAGAAGCACTAGGAATGACCTCAAACCCTTTTTATCCAACCTTCAAATGGGTCTATAACCCATGCATTCCATAATAGAGTATACATGTACATGGAGGTAAGTGGCAGAGTGTTGGGTTCACAGCATCTTGGAATATTCGTTTTTACTCAAATATTTAGAGAAGATAAGACTTAAATTGTTGAACTTTTAAGAGTCACAACCCTAAGCAAGTAATATCAGCAAAGTGAGGCTTTTCCATGGCAACCAATCTTATATTTCTTTCTGGAAGCCTGGAGCATACAAAGCTTTCATTAATAGTATTTAACTGAATAATCTGATTTAAAATACATAATAAATTTTGTTATTATAGTAGATATCAATTTCTCAGAATTCAAAACCATGTTAGTAAAAAATCTAACTTTATTTTTCCATAATAAATATCTGCTGCAACAAACATATAATCCCATCACATCCACAGTCATAATTCGGTTTCTAATATGAGTACACATGGTAGGAACTCTGGGCTGGCCAAGTCCAGATGGTGGCAAAGGTACAATATATATCATTTTCATGAAGGGATAAATTCAAAATAATAAATGATCAGTAGGGCATAGGCACCAGCAAATGAAATTTGATAATGGCCACTACAAAGTACCAATGTCTACTGGCAGAATATCATCCATGGTTTTCATATCAAATGGAGGAGTCAGCATAGACACCTAAATTGAGTCATCTGTAACACAGTCATGGCATCTGAGCCAGTTCTCTATACTTAGGGGTCTTGGATGAAAACAAAGTCACACATCTTGATGACAAATTGACTGTAATGCTACACACATGTTCTCTAGTCTTTCCTCTCAACCTTTCCCCCAAAGGAGCACTAGGTACTTTACATTGTGAAAAATAAGAAAAATAATTGCCCAAACGTTTTAGGTTGTATTTGACACTGAGCCCTAGCTAACCTTAATTCCAGCAATCCATAAAATGACTATGATCTGACAGTCAGTGTGAGGTTTATGGGATGACGTGGGAAAATAGAGAACTTGCCCAAGGCCAATGGGACAACAAACCCACCCAACTGTTATTTTCACAGCTTATTGGTATATTCTTGGATGGATATCTTTGGCCACTGGTAGAATCCTTCCACTGGCTAACTGATCCATGATGTCAAAGCCATCATAGTAGAAAGGGCCACATGCAAGACATTAGTGTTCCTCAATCCAAGGCCTAATATCAACTACACAATACATACATCCAAAGGTCTCAGGCATTTAACCCAATAGAAGTGAATTTTTATGTATGGAGTTCAACAGGGATGTTTCTGCATAATGGCATTCATCCACACCATTGGTTAGAGATACAGGATCTTTCCCTCTTGAATCTCTGCCATTCCTTAGGGCATTAGAATTCTCTATATTCACATGGTGGTATGTGGGGAAAGGAGACTCCAAAAGAAGCAGAAATGCTTCTGAAATGTCCTGGCCTTAAAATGGCAACCATCACTTTTATTTCCATTCCATTGGCCAGAACGTAGTCATATGATCACATCTAACTACAAAAGAAGCTGATAGTATGGCCTAGACATAATTTCAGAAAGAACAAAAGAACAATGATTTTGGCTAATAGCTGATAGCCTGACACATGGGAGAACTTGAGAGATTTATGTCATATTGAACACTTTAAAAATGCACTTCTTTTTAATCCCATATTAATAGATAATTGAGGATGAAAAACTGGCTTGGTTTTCAGATGGTTTTCTCCAGCAGCTAGTATACACTGCTATTGAATTACAGTCCTACTCAGGTATGGCCCTGGAAGACAGTGGAAAAAGATAATACTTCCAATGGGCAGACATTTGAGTTACCTGCTATCTTATTGAAGCAAAATAACCTGAGAAGAATTTCTAAACTGATGCTTATGCAGTAGCTAATGGTTTGTTCAAATGGGACTCTCAGAATAGATAAAGGCTAGTAATATTTATGCTCCATGTGAATGTTTACCAGAAGACTACCACTGCTTAAGAGGTGTTTAGAAAAACAATGACATGAACAACATCATATATAAAGAATTGTGAAGGGAAGGCATAAATAGCGGGTAAGGTTTTATGACCAGCTGCAGAAACAAGGAAAATATATCATCTAGAGATTCCAGACTTGAAACTGAATGCATTAAATTAGCATCAAGTTAATCTACTTTATGGTGCTGAGATCATTTTTCTGTTTGTGATAGATGTGTTATGTCAACTGAGGGTAGTTTTAAATTTTTATGTATGGAGGAAAATGAAAAATACATGTGTGGGTGTGTGCGCATGTGTTTGTCCTGGTACGCCATTGATAGAATCTGGTGGGCATCTGTTGTTTTTTCCTATATGGAACATCTTCCTTATTTTAACAGTTAATAAAAATCCTACTTTTCCTTTGAAAACTGTCTCCCATTCAAAGTCACCACTGAAGTATAGGAAGAATCCAGTATATGCCTATGTGATATTTCTCCTTGGAATTTGAATCTGATGCAGGGGGAGACAAGAGTGAGGCAAATAAGAATGTCAGTACAGATAACAAGATGGTCCTCGGTCTCTGGCTGCTGAGATTCCCAGTGGCCCTCATTCTTATCCCTGCAGACTGATTGCTTGGCACTTCCTTTGATAAAATACCCAATACTGTATTTTCTTCCAATAAAATATAGGATTTCGCTTAATCGGTCAGAATTGAATTATTTTCTTGGACTCAGAGAACAATGAGCACAATGATGTCAATCTATAGAACAGACAGCAATTTTTTTTTATTAGTGGTGCTCTTACAAATGAGGTTGTATATGGGATCCAAACGCATCTCTTCCTTCTGTAATGACCTTAACTTATCCCTGAAAACAATGTAACTAAGTGAAAAGTTATTAAATAAAACATATAGAACATGTTCTTATAAAATAAAAAATATGGAATGTGTCATACTAATCTAAGATATGCAACAGTTTTCCATACATATATCAACTGAATAACAAAAACCTTCTTATAAAAATTAATCAATGTACAGATTTGTACATACAAAGCAATGTAATGAAATTTTATTATATTTCCAAAGAAAGAAGAGAAAGCTTGATAACAGATGGTGGCTGGAGGAGGAGGGTTGTGAGATCATTCTTTGGAAGGTGGTGGAAAGTCAGGTGTTTTAATATTTGACAGGTATTTAGTATCAGAATCATATGAGCTTTACAATTCTCTTTCCCTTGAGACTTTAGCTCTAAAATAACTACCTGATATGGAAGGCTTTGACATAAAGATAAAAGATTAGTAGATTCTTTGGGTAGAAAAATATGTGTTTCAAAACATGAAGAAATACTATATATGTATAAGAATGAAAAATACCCCTCTTGGTTGGCATTCATAGGCAAAGCAAAACATTCGGGTCCATACAAATATAGCATGCACTTTAAATTTGTTCCATGTAATAATATTCTTTGACTAGAAACTATTGCATGTAAATTTGTGAGTGCGCCTTTTCTTGAAACAGTAATGTTGAAATATAACTTTGGATACTATGCTTATTTAGTGGATGTGAAGACAAAAAATGTCATTCTACTGGAAAAAAAAAATCATTGTCTTTTAAGTGATGTAAGTTTGCCAGGACTATTGTGGTAAAAAGTCATTAAGAGAAAAAGTGATGTGTAAGGTGAGACTACATACAAAACCAATAAAAACCACTGGGGAGGTGGTAGTGAGCTATGCCTCCTTTGTGTCCCCTCATCCCAGTCGCCACTTCAAAGTTTTGGCCAACTCATCTTCTGAGCTTTACATCCTCTTTCTTCCTTCTAATTCCTGTTATTCACTGTACCACATCTAAACTGTCCTACTTGCTAATTCTTGAATATGCTGTGAACTTTCAGGCTTTGAAGCAATTATTTATGTTTCTCCCTTTCACCAAATATGTTCACATTCTCCTCCAAGTTTAAGAAAATTGTACTCATTTTTCAATTCCTAGCATATATGTCACCATTTCTAAGCTCCACCTAAAATAAAAATAAATAAGTTGTCATGTATATTCTTGTAGCATATGATTATACTTCTATGTCAGTACTTATCACATTTCATTCCAGTTAGCTGTTTATGTGGCCAATTTCCTCGTAAATCCCTCAGAGAGAGGAATTCTGCCTTATTTGTTGTTTTATGCCCTGTTTCTTGTACAGTGTCTTGGGATGAGAAAGACATGTTGAATTCTGGGTAAACAGAACAAGAGAAAAGAGTTTTAAGAAATATTTGGTGGCCAATAGTGGAAGATGAATAAAATTGAAGGTCTAGGTGGTGTTAAAATTCATGTTTTGAGAATGTTCTCTACTCAAATATGTAATGTTTAAAATTAAATATAAAAGAAAAAAATTTAAAAAATAGTCGTGTTCAAAAAAGATAACAGAGCAAAAATAAAGCAAAACCTGATGTGGTAAGTAGACTGAAGGCACAGGCCTCCTAGGCTTCAGGCTGTCAGCAAACATAGATAATCAGTTTATATCAGGCATGATCTTAGTGATCATAAGCAGCAAGAAAATCTTGCACATATGCACAGAGATTTTCTCAAGGCAATTAAGTTCATGTACTCTAGATCAAGACTTCTAGGCTCAAGTTTTGGCTCTGATGCTTTTAGCTATATGAATTTAGACAATTGCTTAACCTCTCCATGCCTCTGTTTCCTTATCTCAAAAATGGAAATAACAATATGCACCTCTTGGGAGTTGTTATGAGGATAGAAATGTGTTGAGCACTTGTATAATTCAGACTAATGTCTGGCAAATAATTAGAACTCAAATGTGAGCCATAATAATTATTGCAGTAGCAATGGTTCTAATACGGAAAAAAGTCCAGCCAATGAAACATTCCACCACCAAGAGAATTGGTAAAGAATCATATAATGGAATTCACCACCAATTAAAGTGTACTTGCTACATTTGCTTGTATCCATAAGGATGAATCTTAGAAAAATAATGTTTAAAAATAAAGCAAATACTTGAATAATATTTACAGCATGATATTATTTATGTGAAGCTCAAAAACAACACAGTTGTATCATACATATGCATTCATGTATGCGTATGTGGTAAAAGTTTAAAAATCAAATGGAAAGACCACAGACTAACTTATAATAAAAAAGTTACCTATGAAGGAACAAGCAAGATAATAAGATTATGATGTAGGACAAAGGAGTTTCAGTGTTCCAGTTTTTTTTTTATGTTTTTAAGAATATTTGGCTGGGTGCGGTGGCTTACACCTGTAATCCCAGCACTTTGGGAGGCCAAAGAGGGGCAGATCACCTGAGGTCAGGAGTCTGAGACCAGCCTGGCCAACATGGCAAAACCCATCTCTACAAAAATACAAAAATTAGCCAGGCGTGGTGGCTCACACCTGTAATCCCAGCTACTCTGGAGGCTGAGGCAGGAAATCGCCTGAACCTGGGAGGCAGAGGTTGCAGTGAGCTGAGACTGTGCTACTGCACTCCAGCCTCGGCAACAGAGAGAGACTCTGTCTCAAAAAAAAAGAAGAATATTCAACAAAATAAAAACACAAAGAAAGGAAGGAATTACACATAGGGTCAATCATTATTTCATTCTGCTTCCCTTGTATCTGTAGAAAGTATATCTTCATATAGTGACATTCTCTAAGAATATGGCTTCTATTATTTATATTATAATAAATAAAACATTTTAACTGAAGTTATATATTAATTTCTAACAATTTCTAAATTTTAAATTTACTTTTAATAACTTAGAAGTATATTATTCCTTCAAAAGGCAAAAATAACAAAAGTGAAGAAAATTAAAAATGGCCTAAAATGATGTAATACTAGAATTTATTGACATGGATATTTCAAAGGTGAACTACATTGATGAAGAGCTTCCAAAGCCTATATTGCAATGGGAGAAAGAAAACTTCCCCAAAAGATTGTCAGGCTGTTGCTGTGACTAGAACTTGCAGTGATTACTGAAGTATTCTGATTTCTCAAGAAAAGCCAGCATTGAAGACTTCTGTATAAAATATCCTAGTTTTTAAATATTGGTGTATCAGAGGTCACAAGACCATCCTCAAACTCGATGATTCCTAAATAGGATCACAGGACTGAAAAAAAAAAGCTGTTATATTCATGGCTATAATTTGTTACAGTGAAATGATCAGACTGAAATCAGTGAAGGGAAAAGGCACACAGGGCAGAGTCCAGAGATACCAGGGGGAAAAAAAACTTCCAGTTTTCTTCTTTCTGTAGAATCACATGGAGATGACATAATTCTCCCGGCAACAACGTGTGGCAGCACATGCAAAGTTTTGTCAACCAGAGAATCACTCTTGAACCCTAGTGTCAGGGTTTTAATTTGAGGATCCGTCATGCAAGCATACAGCATTTGCACGACTGACTTTTGCTAGTCAGTCTCCAGCGCTCCAAAGGCCAAATTGATACATACAACTTGGCCCCAAACCTAAAGTACACATAAAAAAGCACTTACCATAAATCACATTGCATCCTTTTTTCCTTCTTGTATTAATAGGATCCTCTTTTTCCCTTTGGAAAATTTCCCTTGTCTGTCTCAGTCTAGTGCTTCAAGTGGAGCTATCTAGAGGTGGGACACATCACCTGTGCTTGGTTAAGGGAACACTCGATCAAATGCAGCAACTGGCATATAGATAAACAAGTGATCCACACTGAACAAATAAAAGCTCTTCTTGGGAACTGTTAGGAAAGAAGTCCCCTTTCATTCCAGCTTGACAGTCTAGATGCAGTGTCAACTTTGGCCTGGCTTGAACATCTTAGCCATTACATGGTGATACCCTGCCTGGGAATTAAACCAGGACAGAAGATAACAGAGATGAGAGATAGAGTCTAATAACTTCTGATAATAATGGTGAAAATTCCTAGGTTCAGGCAAGGCTGAAGCCACCAGCCTTCAACATCCCAGAAAAGTTAGCTAGTTTTGCCATAGCTAAATTAAGTGCATTTCTGTAACTTGCAACCAAGGGAGTCCTCACAAATGCAAGGCTCTAGCCAGCTGGAAAATGTAATAAAGAGGAAGGGAATGTTGTGCCCTAAAAGCATTATCAATGAGCACTGAAATTTACACTTAAGCTTAACATGTGCTTAATATACATTAGTCGATTTTTGATGACATTGTGAAATGTTTATTTATGACAGATAAAAATGCAGAATTTGAAGCTACATTGTATACAATGGGGATTCTGTATACTTGTTTTATTAATAGACTTTATTTTAAAGAAAATTTTCAGCCGGGCACAGTGGCTCACGCCTGTAATCCCAACACTTTGGAAGGCTGAGGTGGGCAGATCATGAGGTCAAGAGATTGACATCATCTGGCCAACATGGTGAAACCCCATCTCTACTAAAAATACAAAACTTAGCTGGGTGTGGTGGCACGTGCCTGTAGTCCCAGCTACTCGGGAGGCTGAGGCAGGAGAATTGCTTGAACCCAGGGGACAGAGGTTTCAGTGACCCGAGACTGTGCCACTGCACTCCAGCCTGCCTACAGAGTGAGACTCCGTCTCAAAAACAAAACAAAATAAAACAAAAAAAAAAACAAAAGAAAATTTTCGGATTTAAGAAAAATCAACCAGATAGTAAAGAGAGTTTTCATATATCCCCCACTCCCACCCAGTTCCTCCAATTGCTAACATCTGACATTAATTTGGGACTATTGTTCCAATAGATTAATCAATATTGATACATTATTTTAACTAAATTCCATAGTTTATTAAGATTGTTCTTAATTTTTACTTAATGTCTTTTTTTGGTTCCAAGATCCCATCCAGGATACCAGATTACATCTAGTTGTCATTGTCTCCTTAGGCATCTCCTGGCTGTGACAATTTCTCTGACTTTCCTCATTTTTGATGATCTTGACAGTTTTGAGGAACATTGGTCAGGCATGTTGTAGGAATCCCCTCTACTGGAATTTGATGTTTTTTTCATTAAGCTGGGGTTGGTTATGGGTTTGGGGAAGCACGAAGCCAAACATAAAGTAATTTTTTTTATCACATCGTATCAAGATTGCATAGAAGCAACATGATTTATGATTTATGAATACTGACTTTGATCATATGGCTGAAATAGTGTCTTTCAGGTTTCTCCACTGTAAAGTTATGATTTTTCTCCCACTTTTTATTCTGCAATCTTTGGAGTGAAGTTACTATCTGTAGCCTACACTTAAAGAGTTATTCTCTTCCTTCTTTAGGTTGGAGTAGCTACATAATTTTTGGAATTTTTCTGCATGAAATAATTGTGTCTTCTCCCCAATATATTAACTTAGTTAATGTATTAATCCATTCTCACTCCATGATAAAGAACTGCCTGAGACTGGGTAATTTATAAAGGAAAGAGGTTTAATTGACTCACAGTTCCACAGGGCTGAGGAGGCCTCAGGAAACTTACAATCATGGTGGAAAGGGAAGCAAACGTCCTTCTTCACATAGTGGCAGGAGAGAGAAATGAGTGCCTAGTGAAGGGGAAGCCCCTTATAAAGCCATCAGATCTCGTGACAACTAACTCACTATCACAAGAACTGGATGGGGAAAACTGCCCCCAAGATTCAGTTATCTCCACCCGGTCCCTCCCATGACATGTGGGGATTAAGGGAACTGCAATTCAGATGAGATTTGGGTGGGGACACAGCCAAACCATATCAGTCAATAATTTATTTATATTAGTATGGATTCTATGGATGGTTGCTTTATATTTTGGGTTACAATTCAACATCATTTATTTATTTTGTTACTCAAATTTTCCTGCTTCGACCATTGGAAGTTCTTTCAGTTGGTACCTAAGCTTTTCACTACATTCCACAGTGTGTGTGTGTGTGTGTGTGTGTCTGGGTTAAAAAAAATTTGTTAATTTATCTTGAGCACTTTATTACTTTTTGGCATTACAAGATGTTTCAGTCTCATCTTGTGTATTTCCTGTCCCAGTACTAGAAACAGCCACTTCTCTAAAGAGCACTGGTTCCTTTTTAACAGACAATGACACTAGAAAACAAGATCTGGGCACTAGGAACTAGGTGTGATTGTTGTTGCTATGGTATTATTTCTTTTAGGACTTTCCAGGTGACAGAGCAGAGAAATATATGTATGTGTCTAATTCATGTATATATACACATCTATCAATGTTTCTGTATATAACCATCTTTATCTATATCATGTTAAACATGAATTATTACTGATGTCTCCATTGCTGAATTATTACCATGGGAAGTATTCTGGCTTCCTCCCCTTGCTTATCTAAATTCCCACTCCAACAGTGAGAAAACTAGCTGCCACCATCTGCCATCCATCTATTATTCTAGAAAACATGCACAGAAGTTTCAGAATTGCTAACTTATATCTCTGATAAAGTGGGAAACCACTTTATCAACTAGAATACAGTCCTTTTGAGCAGTTCTCTCTGTCTTTAGTCTAACAGACTCTATTTATGCCCATAGTTACTTAGGTCAGCACCTTTTACCTTACCCACTTCAATGAGATTGTTTTAGATATTTGTTATACAGTGTAATTATCTTATCATTTTCTGTATTCATTCCTGGGATCCCTGAACTCCTAAACTATTTAAAAAATTTACACATATTAAGGTTCACTCTGGGTTGTAAATTTCTAAGGGCTTTGACAAATGATTAATGTCATATATCCACCATTGAAGTATTATACAGAATAGCTTCATCATCCTAAGAATCCTGTCTGCTACATCTATTCATTTCCACTCATCACAGTCTTACCCTGAATCCTGGCAATAACTGATATTTCTACTGCCTTTACAGTTTTGCCTTTTTCAAACTGTTACAAAATTGGAATTATACAGTATGCAGCCTTTTCAAACTGTTTTCTTTTGCAATATGCATTTAAGTTCCTTCCATATTTTTTGCGGCCTAAAAGCCCTTTTTTAAAAAATCCCCGAGTAGTATTCCTTTGCATGGATATACCACCATTTGTTTATTCTTTCAACTATTGAAAAACATCTTGGCGGCTTCAGTTTTGGGTGATTATTAGCAAGGTTTCGAAAAATGTGCATGTGCAGGTTTTTTGCGTGGATATAAGTCTTCAACCAATTGGGTAAGTAGGTAGGAGCATGATTATTGAACCTTATGGTAAGATTGTGTTTAGCTTTGTAAGCAAACAGCCAAACCATCTTTAAAAATGCTGTACCATGCATTCCCACCAACAATTAATGAGAATTTCTGCTGCCTAACATCCTCACCAACATTTGGTATTGTCAGTATTTTTTTTAATTGCAGGCATCTAAGAGGCGTGCAGTTGTATCTTGCTGTTTTAACTTGCGATTCTTTAATGACAAGTCATGCTGAACATTTCTATATCCTTATTTGCCAACTTTATATCTTCTTTGGTGGGGTATCTATTTAGACCTTTTCCCATTTTTCATTGAATTGTTTTATTATTGAGCTTAAGAATTCTTTTTAATTTTGGTACAAGTTGTTCATAAAATATGTCTTTTGCATATATGTTTTCCCAGGCTGTAGTTTTTCTTTTCATTCTGTTAATGGTGATTCTTTTAGTCTTTCCCAAAGCAAATTTTTTTCTTTTGAATTAAGTTCAATATATCCATTTTTCCTTCCCTGGATTGTGTTTTTCTGTTGTTTCTAAAAACGACTTACCAAACACAAGGTCACCTAGATTTTCTCCCATGTTATCTTCCAGTTTTGCGGTTTACATTTAAATATATGATCCATTCTGAGTCTGTGTTTGTGAAACATGTAAAGTATGATTACTTCTTTGCATATAGATGTCCAAGTATTCCAGCACCACTTGTTAAAAGACTATCTTTCTCCATTGAATCACCTTTGCTCTGATCATCTTTACTCTGATCCATTGAATATGTTTGTATGGGTCTATCTCTGGGCTCTCTATTCTATTCCATTGATATGTGTATCAATTATTTTTCCAATAAAACACTGTCTTGATTACTGTGGTTTTATAGCAAGTTTTAAAGTTGGATTTTGTGTGCCCTCCAACTATATAGACTACAGATTATCATTTAAGTGTTCCTATCAGTTTATGCCTCCAGCAGCTTTTACTCCAGATAAGCTGATCTTGACTGCAATTTTCGGTATTCACTTGTCTCTCCAGATTTCACAGCGACAATTTGCCCTGTGACCCCAATTCTCTGAGGAGTCTAAGGAAAATCACTGATTTTCAGGTTGTTCAGCACTATTCTTCTGTGGATGGGAGTGACAGCTTCCAAGCTTTTTATATGTCATAGCTGCAATGCCAATGCTGTGACTCTGTGTGCTTTTTAAAGTCAAGTCAACTACTTGGAGGCTAACTCACTTGTGATTCCATCAGATTAGGAGTATTATTTTACTTTTTCTGGGGATAGAGTGACGGTATACAAATGTTGGAGGAAACTGAGGCTCTGAATCCCTCAGTCAGGGGGCACTGGTGGAGTTGTTGCTTTTTAGGCTGTATGGCTAGGAAAAATTTGTAAAGATGAAAATACAGGTTAATGTTCTGGAGATGAGAGCCCCATTGGTAGATCTAAGCATGTATGTCACAGAGGGAGACACAAGTGAAACAGCATAATAAAGTTGTAAAATATTTATATACATAAAATTTTGACTTATCAGTTGCTCTAACATTAATAACCTTTTAAAAGATCTCTGAAACTAAGTTACAACACTGCACATGAAAGACCGCAGCATGATTCTAGAGATAAGCTTATTGAACACCAACAGTTAATAAGGCAGTAACTATAAAGAATGAGTAGGCTCACAAAAAGTGCAATTACTAGCATCATCTAGTAAGTCAATACCAGGAACAATGTCTTCCGAACATACTTGAAAAATTAGTCATTAGGCAGAGATATATGAAATTTTTACGGTTTGTGGAAAAATGAGTAAAGATGTTTGCAGATTACGTAATCTATTTCCCAGGGTTGATTTATTGCTTCATAAAGTCACACGAAAACTAAAAGAGAATAGATTCATAATTGTTTAGAACAGTTGTTAACACACTATCAAATAAATTGGCAAAAATATAGAGACATCTGTATCGATGATGAGAAAGCAATGGCGGAAGAAATACAGGAATAGTGGAAAAGCTGTTGCCAAAGTACATTGAAAGACTCACTGTGTGTTTCACAAACCAGCACTGGCAGTTAAGAAAACATAACATTAGACATAGTTCTAAATAAAGAGAAACTGTCATTTGTTCAGATACAGCCTCTACGCTGCAGAATTATCAGAGTGAATTATAATGACATAGGCAAGAAAATCGGACCCCACAACGAAGTCTTCATGAAGCCTCGTCCTTTGCCATCCACTCCTGTGTACAAGGAAAGGCCTCTCTCTTAAACACAGACAGTGAGCTTGCAGGGGTGCTATTCTTCTACAGGGGAATGGATGGTAGCTGGTGGGTTCTTTGTGTGTCTGGGAAAGGGAAGCCAGGTAGCCTTCCTCATAGAGAGAAATGTCTCCTCAGACTTCTGCAGGTCTGCAAGTCTGGAAGGGGGAAACTCTCCTGACTGCTTCTGGCTGCAGTCAAAATGGCTAGGCTCCATTGGCCACCATGCTTGTTCAACTCCTCTATCTCCAGGAGGTGGAACAGGAAACACAAGGAGGGGAAACAAAAGAAAGAAGGCATTCTGCCCCTGAAGAGGGGCATGTTACTCCCCTGCCTTATCTTGTCAGAAGCAAGCACTAGCTTGGATCAAGAACATTTCAATCCATTTATTCATTCACACATTTGTTTATTTCAGCCCAACAAAGTGAGTACCTACTCTGTGAAATGCACCATCTTAGGTGCGGGGCCCAACAGTGAAAGTACTCCAGTCATGAATCCAAGAATACCTACAGCCCATAAGCCACAGAGTAATGCTTTATCTTAATTTTACCAATGACAGGAAGAGAGTTACAGGATTTTTTATTACATTGAGTTTCTTTAAGAATAAGTCAAAAGTAACTCAATAGTGATAGCCATGGTGTGTGCACCTATCATCCCAGCTACTCAGGAGGCTGAGACAGGAGGATCACTTGATGCCAGGAGTTTGAGGTTGCAGTGTGCCATGATTACACCTGTGAATGGCCTGTGAACTCCAGCCTGGGCAACATAGAAAGACCTTGTGTATGAAAGAATAATAATAATCTTATTTTATTTTACTTTTTTTTGAAACAGAGTCTTGCTCTGTTGCCCAGGCTGGAGTGCAGTGGCACCATCTTGGCTCACTCCAACCTCTGCCTCCCAGATTCAAGCAATTCTCATGCCTCAGCCTTCTGAGTAGCTGAGATTATAGGTGTGTGCCACCACACTGCCTAATTTTTGTAGTTTTGTAGAGATGGGTTTTTGCCATGTTGGCCAAGCTGGTCTTGAACTCCTGGCCTCAACTGATCTGCCCACCTCAGCCTCTCAAGGTGCTGGGATTACAGGCATTGGCCACTGCACCTAGTCAATAATCTGATTTTTTTAAATGGGCAAAAGATCTAAACAGACATTTCTTAAAAGAAGATATACATATGGCCAACAGGTATGTGAAAAAATGCTCAACATCACTAACCTTTGGAGAAATGCAAACCAAAACAGCAATTATTTATCACCTCAACCCAGTGAAAATGGCTTCTATCAAAAAGGCAATAATAGATGCTGGCAAGGATGTGGAGAAAGGGAAACCCTTCTACACTGTTGGTGGGAATGTAATTTAGTACAGCCACTATGGAGAACAGTATGGAGTTTCCTCAAAAAACTAAAATTAGAACTACCATATAATTCAGCAATCCCACTACTGGGTATATATCCAAAAAAAAAAAAAAAGGAAATTAGTATATTGAGGAAGTATCTACACTCCTATGATGTTTGTAGTAGCACTATTCATGACAGCCAAAATATAAAGTCAACCTAAGTGTCCATCAATAGATGAATGAATAAAGAAAATGTGATCCATATACACAATGGAATATTATACCTCCATTAAAAAGAATGAAATCCTGTCATTCGCAACAACATGAATGGAACTAGAGGACATTATATTAAATGGAATTAGGCAGGCACAGAAAGACACGTATCGCATGTTCACACTCATATGCAGAAGCTAAAAAAATTGAACCCATGGAGATACAGAGTAGAATGATGGTTACCTTGATGGCAAGGATGTGTATGGGGGAGGTGGGGTAAGAAGAATTGGTTAATGGGCACAAATACACAGTTACATAGAAGGAATAAGATTTAGTGTTTGGTAGCACAATAAGGTGACTATAGTTAACAATAATTTATTTGTATTTCAAAAAACATAAAATAGTAAAATTGGAATATTCCTAACACAAAGAAATGATAAATGATTGAGTTGATAGATATCCCATTACCCTGACTTGATCATTACATATTGTATACTTGTATCAAAATATCACACATGGCTGGGCATGGTGGCTCATGCCTATAATCTCAGCACTTTGGGAGGCTGAGGCAGGCAGATCACCTGAAGTCAGGAGTTCGAGACCAGCCTGACCAACATGACGAAACCCCATCTCTACTAAAACTACAAAAATTAGCCTGGTGTGGTGGCAGGCACCTGTAATCCCAGGTACTCAGGAGGCTGAGGCAGGAGAATCGCTTGAACCCGGGTGGCGGAAGTTGCAGTGAGCCGAGATTATGTCATTTCACTCCAGCCTGGGTGACAGAGAGAGACTGTGTCTCAAACAAACAAACAAACAAAAAATCACACTTACCCCATAAATATATACAACTATTACATAATCCAAAAAAACTAAAAATTAAAAAAAGAGTAAGTTAAAAGGGAAAATAATTCCCTCTTATTTCTTAAAAAGGAACACTATTAACTAAATATCTCTCAAATATAGGTAACCCAATCCAACCGAGATTTGCTGGCTGAACCTCATGTGGAACCTGCCTTAAAGTTAACCTCATAAAACCCTTCATCAAGCATCCATACACACACTCACACACGTTTACTTCCAAGAGGTACTGATGAATAAGGCTGATTTTTAGTGACATTTTCATGGAGTGATGGAATAATAGTGGTTTACATCCCACATGATATAGCAAAATCTTCTAAACATCCTCTTCAAAAATCGGTGCTGAGTGTCTTCCATCTCCCCTTCAGATCCGATCTCTCTCTACCCTTCTCCACCCTGTCTGTGCCTCAGGAGGTTGACCTGCATTGACTACATCACTGGGCTTCCTGCCTGTGGTCAATGGCAAAATACAGCAGGAGCAAGAGCAGGGTTGAGATCCCCTGGTCTATACCCTGCAGGGTTGTCCTGGGTCTTCTTCATCCCACCACAGAGGTTTCATCCCTTGTAGGCAGCCTTCTCATCACAGGCCCTGCTGACTCTAGCTTTTGAACAAGTCCTGCCCTTCAGATCTAGGAATGACAATGACATCTTTTTCTTACTAGTGCAGCGATTCTACAGTATCTCTCATAGTTTTCCTACATGCTGCCTTCACAGTCCTTTTATTAAACTCTCTTCAAATTACCCTAATTTGGATGTGCCATCTCTTCTTTGCTAGAACTATTGACTGATACAATATCACTATTTCCCCTAAAGCTTAACTGTGTAAAGGACTTGTCACATCTCTGTGTATCTCTCAGTCTCTCCCATTCCATCCCCATAGACCTTTTCTCAGAGTGTGCTCCATACACTGACCTTAATCTGCACAACCAAAAGTCCATCCAGAAGGTTCAACAAAATAAAATCTGATTATTAGCTTAAGGTACAACCATAGCCTCTTCCTCAAATCTTGTTCTGGGAAGACTCAATGTATTTGACTGTAGTTTCTTCTGGTTAAGGAGACTGTAGTATTTTCTTGTGGCACCTAGCGTCTCCCCTACTCATAGTCTGCTCACCCTCCAAATCTCCCACTCTCTTACAGGGTGGAGTGTGTGACTATTTCTGAATGTCTGTTTATTCTACTGTCTAGCCCTGCCTGATTAGGTTCAGCAAAACCTTCAGAAGTGTAAACTGGGGAAGGTATACCTGCAATGCAGGTAGGGTGGGCAGCACCTGGATTCAAGAGGGAGGATGGGGTCAGGGTTTGGAGCCAGGCTCCTTGTCACACTTTTTTCATCTGACACTTTAATGCCTTTCCAGTGTTCCCAACTAACACCTATGTGCAGCATTGAAGGGAATACCTTTCC
This sequence comes from Hylobates moloch, assembly GCF_009828535.3. Classification (NCBI taxonomy): domain Eukaryota; kingdom Metazoa; phylum Chordata; class Mammalia; order Primates; family Hylobatidae; genus Hylobates; species Hylobates moloch. The sequence goes on from NW_026652281.1 coordinate 20,048,790, forward strand.
TTCAGATTTCTAACTCCTGTAAATGTAGAAAGATGGTAATGTAAAGAGACCAGTGCACACTATCATAAAATGCATTGCATCCTCACCCTAACTTCTTGTGATAACCAAGACAAATGATAGGATATTTCAAACTCCCGAAGTCCACAGCAGGCTTAATTTGATTGTGAAGTTGTTCTATCTATGCTGGCTCTTCTAGATGTATGCTTTTGATGGTCACCAAGGGCTCAATAACTTCAAGTCAGGGATGTGATCTCTGGCAAAGGCCTTGGACTGGCGGTGAAGAGCAAGCCAATTCCAAGTCTCCTCCAGCATCCTGCTCCACAAGAGGTTCAGAGGCAAGACGCTGAGCCATATATCCAGGGCCTTTCCTGAGTCAGCCAGGTGGCTACCGATAATTGAGAATTCTGTTGGCCGGTGACATCTTCTAAGGTTTGGAAGCATAGTTTAGCCACACATCACCCTTATACTAACCTGTTTTAGCTTATCTCAATTTTTGAAACTGTGCTGCCCAGCACCTTCTTGCAAGTCTTATTGCTAATATTTCTCCAATCTAAACATATGTGCAGAGCAAATCACTGTTTCCTGTTGACAAGCTTCTCAAACAAACTGGATAATTGGAACAAGCATCTCTCTCAGCTCCTGCTGCATTATCTCTAAACATTGTGCTATAAACACAGTCCCTTTTGCAAGTCCTTAAAACAGAACCTGTAAACACCCCTTCATTTCTCTGCTTCCAAGACTTGCCATCTACATGACTCTGAATGTTTTAACCATGACTCAGAGCCATCTGCCCTGCCTACCACTACACCTCTTGAAAACCACAGGAGTTTAGTTTCTGATATGAGGTTCCAGATTCATGGTTCTATTCATGGGTCCAAAGCTACCTTGATGGTTTACCCCACAGCTAAGCATTTTAGCAGAGGATTCCAGGTCTCAGTTGCCTTCGGATATTAGTTGACTCATAGGGAAATCCCATGTCTTACCACAGGAGTACTGTTGATGTGTAAGTCTTCAGGACTAAATTCAGAGACTCACATTCCATTCATGCCACTTAATAGCCATGTGGTCGCTCTCATTCTGACCAATCTCTTAGCTTATCTGAGCCTCAGTTTACTCATCAAAAAATGAAAGAGCGGCCAGGCGCGGTGATGGCTCAGGACTGTAATCCCAGCACTTTGAGAGGCCGAGGCAGGCAGATAGCTTGAGCTCAGTAATTTGAGGCAGGCTGGGCCATGGAGAAACCTTGTCTCTACCAAAAATACAATAAAAAGTAATCAGGCATGGTGGCCTGCCTGTAGTCCCAACTACTCAGGCGGCTGAGGTGAGAGGAACGCTTGAGCCCAGGAAGCGGAGGTTGCAGTGAGCTGTGATCTCACCACTGCACTGCACTCCCGCCTGGTTGACAGAGTGAGACCCTGTCTCAAAAAAAAAAAAAAAAAATTAGCTGAACTAAATCAGGGAAGTTAAACAATCTTCATGACTTGTGGCATTTCTATTTGAGTATAATGGTTATCCATAATAATATATTGAGAAATATTTGACAGTCAGGTTCAGGCTTGGTGGAGAAGACTATTGGAGGGGAAGGGTCAGCAGCCATACTATGTATTTGCCTCCCCTGGATTAGATGATTTCCAAACCCCCGGTCAAAGCAAAAATAGGAGGGTACCAAAGATTTCTTCACTACCTGACCCAGAGCCATGAGCCCACTGGTCCATCTGCAGATGGGACTATTAGCTAATAAGCCATTTCGCATTTATTGGTCTGGAGAACACAGAAATACCAGCCAAGAGATCAGGCAGCGCTATCCTAGTCACTGCGTAATTCCTTCCAGGGATGTTTTTACCCTTGTCAGTATCTATGAAAGAGCAATCATATCTATCTTCCTGTGGTTACAGTAAACATAACCACATGACAACTATATTATTTGGCATGTTAGAAATGGATACAAACTATACTTTTATACTTGAAATATAGGGATTGATGTCTGCAAAGAGATTGTGTGCTTTCATTTAAAACCGTGATTTTAAATACACTTGTTTTTTAATATTAATGGTAAAATACTAAGCCCAAAATAACTACTTCTTAATTTCTGTCATTTTTTTTCTGCTAGTAAAACATATGTACAATATGTGAAATATTTTACCCTGGGCTGTAAAGGGGAAGGGTGTAACTAACATTTCCTTTTCAGTCTGAAAATTTACAGGAATGCACTAGGACATCTGTATGGAATTAGCAGAGCTGATTCTATAGATTCATGTGACTCACCAGTTCTAGTTTCTGTGCTTCTGAGACCAGCTTTTTTCTTTTTTCTTTAATAAAAATAAGACTTGTCTACATTATGGGTAACATAATTAAACCAGGATAACACAAATTTGTTTAAATATAAACTCCAAACCATCAAGTTGCTTCATATGTTTGCATTCACTTATAAAATATGATCTCCTGAGATATCTTTCATTGGGCTAAACACCAAAACAAGCAAACGGATTCTGAAAAATAAAAAGACAGCATTCTGGGATTTCAAAGTTGATAAATTAAGCGTTCCTATGTAATAAAATGATTTCATCTTGGAATTATCTTTTGCTATTTAGTTTATGAACTCTATGTGATCCAAGCTTACATTTCATAAAAGTGTAAATATATTTAACATAGATCACTTTTGCTTCATTACTCATGCTATTAGATTTTAAACCTTGAACCATAAGTACTTGTGTGACTCCACTGGGAAATCCCTCATAGAGTTAACATTTTTTTACACTCAAGCGCTTGTTTACTGCATTTTCTCACTTTTTAACAAATTAAAGTTCCAATGTATTACAGCAGCTTTTACATTTGTCTAGATAAGCCACAGAAAAGACTAACATAATTTAGGAAAGAGGCACAGAAGACAGTGCATGGTATCAGAATTCATGAGAAAGGGAGTACTGGAATGTTTTTTAATCTTCATCCAAAGTGACAGATGATCTCGCTTCCATCATTATAAAATACGATCATATAAATACACATATAAAAAGTAATCTATAAGCAAGTGCAAACTAATTACAGTCTTAGGAAAGGGTTTTTTTTTTTTTCTTACCCTTCCTCTAAGTCTTTTATTTTATTTTTTTTTTTTGAGCTTTAAAAAAAAAATAACAAAAAACACAACCAAAAAAACTGACAAGAGGAAGACAAATCCCCAGGATCAACCAGAGACCAAGCAGCATGGGATGAGGCCCAGGTCCGGCCTAGTGGGATCTGTGGAGCAAGGTGGTGGAAAGTCCTGAGGCTTTTGGTCATGTGGGGTCTGCAGAAGGAGAGGAGGTCCCTTAAAAATATATATATATACAGTACACATCTATACAAAGTGTCCCATGTTGAGGGAGTGAGGCGAGGTCATGGGAGCTGGCCCACTTTCTCCTCGGACCAGCCTCCCCACAGGCTCTCTAGCTTGGCCAGCACAGGGACCCCTGCAACTAGCTGTCTTCCTCTGTGGAGTGAGGGGAACGTAACAATTTATTTCCAGTTCCAACCCATGGTGGGCAGAGGTTGGTGGAAAGGGTTTTGTTTTTGTTTTTGGTTTTGTTTTTTTGTCTAAGTGTTTATGCTAGTGATAAAATAGTAAAGAAATTAGCCTATATAGATAATATAGAGTAGATGTATTTTTAGATGCATTTTTCTTCTAGAGAAAGAAGAAAAGTTATATTCTAGGTAATGCGACACATACAGAAGTTTGGAGATGGGACAGTAATAGCGTGACTGTAGAGATTCACGTTAGTGATTAATGATGATGATAACGGCTATAATAGAATAGTAATATTAAGGACTATAGAAAAATCTGATTTGTTTGACAGAGCAGAAAATCTAAGCCAAAGGAATTCCCAAATATGACGTATGGTAGTCAGTATCTTTTAATACAATCCAAAAAGTTAGGGTTTTATTTTAGAAGCTATAAAGCTCATCTCTGAGCTGAGAGTGAGGAATATAGCTTGTTTAATCTGGTTCTCTATAAAAATGTATCTATATAAACGTGGGACTTACTATGAAATGACGGTTGCTGAGGAGGCTAGGTAGAGTAACCAGTTTGGGGAAAAGTGAATTTGAAATAAGGCCAAAAAATGGAGACTTAAGAAACTGAAAATTCTGCAAAGCAATGTTCAGGCAAGAGAGAGAAAAAGTAGAGAAGCACTATGGTTATCACTCTAGGGAAATCAATGATGATCTGTTTTTATATCAGTTCCAAGGTCATCATAAAAAATCATTGCATAAAAGAAGGTCACAATGTTTCAAGATCATTTTTTCAGTGACAAAATAAACAAACCTAGTGAACACTAAATGTTGCAGCCACCTCTATGTTGTTCTTTTGAAACACTAACAGAATTAAACTTTTAAAATTATTCAGTAAAACTTAAAAGATATCAACTTAACCATAAAAAAAAAATCACTAAAAAGGTATAGGTGCAAGTATAACAAAAATTTACAGAAAAGAATTTTACCTGCTATTTATATATTCGGGAAGGACAGACATTTCAAGAAACAAGTTCCTTTAGAATGAACGTGCTTTAAAAGAATTGCTTACATTTCTCTTCATAGTGAAAAAGGAGCCATACTACATTTGAAAGGGAAAATCTTCTTATTTATAAAAGGCTTCCTCATCCAAGAATCTTAAATGTACTATGGCAATTGGCTTCAAAATATCTACCCCATAAATTGCTTAATATACTTTAAAGATGGGAAACTTGAAACCGTATGACTTTACTTTCCTGAGATTTTCACTATTTCAGAGGGATGAAGGAAAGGGAGACAGAAATAAAAAGAAAATGAGAGCTGTGAAAAAGAAATTCAAACAAATCCATAATAAAAAAATTTGAGGAAAAATTAAAGATATAATTCTCTTTACCACTCGCATGTATTTTAGTTTTTCCTAAGGAAATACAATTTATTGAATCAACTAAAAAATTCCTTTGGTAGATGGGGAAAAAAAGCAAAAGTTGCTTATTATTCATATGTTCTTTTTCAATATATAATGAGGGTTTTTATTATATTTACATGGTTCAGAAAAAATTAAATCAATTTCCTGCACATTGTGCTAGTTTAAAAACCAAAAACTGGTTTGGAAAAGGCATGCAAAGGTAAAAGAATATAAAAGTGTAGTATTTTAAAGTTTTTTCATATGACAAAAGGTTTGGCTTCTTTAAATAAATTAGATGACTTAGAAAGTGGAAAGTATGCATTTTCTTGATGAATGTTTTAGTAATACCAAAGTTAAAGTTACAATATATGCCAATGTTGAAGAAGACTAATATATCCTTAAAAATCTTACCTTTGCTTCTACCAGTTATAGGAAGAGGCTAAAACAGAAATTTCATGCATTTCCTTTAAAAGTAAAATTCAGCAGTTCAATATTTAGAGAGTGATAACAATGACTATATTCATATTTAATGTAATTATTTAAATTCTGGATGGAAGGATTTTTCCACATTAGGAAGTCTTTTCAGACAGTACTTATCAAATATACAAAATTTAAAATATTATGTCTTTTCATTCAATGATCACTGTTTATTTTTAAAGTACTCATTTTAAAAAGTGGAAATACATCCTTAACTATAGTTACAAAATCAGTCAATTAACATTTTTTATTTACTACTGAAATAACATAAGTAAACTTATTAAATTTTTAATTTTCCAATGGTATAATCAAATAAATAGCAAAACTATCATACCTGCTATATATTGCTCTAGTATTTAGTGGCATTTTAATGATATATGAGTGAAAACTTAAAAATTATCTTTTAGAAATAAAACACAGGGACGGGCACGGTGGCTCATGTCTGTAATCCCAGCACTTTGGGAGGCCAAGGTGGGCGCATCACCTGAGGTCAGGAGTTCAAGACCAGCCTGGCCAACATGATGAAATCCTGTCTCTACTAAAAATACAAAAATTAGCTGGGCGTGATGGTGGGCACCTGTAATCTCAGCTACTTGGGAGGCTGAGATAGTAGAATCGTTTGAACCTGGAGGCAGAGGTTGCAGTGAGACCACGAGCTGAGACCATGCCATTGCACTCCAGCCTGGGCAACAAGAGAAAAAATTTGTCTCAAAAAAAAAAAAAAAAAGAAATGAAAAACAATGAATTATTGGCAATATCTAAAATTTAAATGTAAAATGTATTTTTCAATGGCAAGATCTTTGATAAATAAACAAGATTTATAAAATTATTTATAATTAAATAAGATTTTTTTATTTAAAAAACACAGATTGAAAATATTCAGACATGTCAAAAAGGAAATATTCTTCGAAAATTGTTTTCACCATAACAATACTAAAACTATTTGACGAAAAATCTTGCTCAAAAATATATTTGAAAGATACCATAAAACTTTCATGAACAATAACAAATAATAACTTAAGTGAAGACATACTTGTCATTCTGGAATGAGAAGAATAAATTTTATAAAGATGATAATTCATCCAAGATTATTTGCTGGAATAATGCAATTTCTATAGAAGTCAATGCAATTCTCAAGTTCATCCAGAATGATAAACAGAATTAGTGCAGTGGACATTTACTCTTTGGGTTCACCCAGCATTCATTTCCTCCCTGTTGTTTCACTGTTTTTGCTCCTTCCACAAATAACTTATGTACTCCAAGGGAAGCTCACTTCACCCAGGCCAGCAGTAGTCCACAACTGGCTTAAGCCAATCGGCTACCTCCACTTGCTTTCCAGAGTGACTGCTTCAGGAAAAGTTCCGTGATTTAGTTCAGAAGAATGCATATTTTGCTAGGTGCTTCAGAGGAAAAAAAAAAAGAAAAAGTCCTTACTCTTCTTTAGATGTTAGTTAGCTGGGACATTCTCTCTTGTCTCTCTGTTCAGCAGAGGTCATCTGCTAGAACAGTGCCTGACACCAAGTAGACTTTCACAAAGGTGTTGTCTCAACTGATTAGAACACTGTTGCTCTTCCAGTGAAGCCATCCAAAAGGAAATATGAACACACATCAAGAGAAATCATAGAGAAATGAAAAGCCTGTGCAAACAATGCCTTCCAACCCCTCTATAGTGGATGTTTGTCGTTTCTGCCTGCCCAGCATATTTTGAACTCCTTCTTTAGATTTTAATAGTCCCCTATGTTACAAATCTTACCTTGCCAATATAGAAACAAAACCACCTTTCCTAAGCTCCTTTGCCCAAAGCATAAAGAAACACGACTTCACTTCTGCAAAGTACACAGCCATAAGATGACTGAGTTGGAACAGAACTACATAAGGAAACAGGAAAGGGTGGGTTATCTCTTCAGAGGGTAGCAATAGAGTTAAGTAGAGTAGTTAAACAGAGGTAGCCTGATCTGAACGTGGCAGTGGTGAAGAAAATCAGTAGCTTTAGAGAATGACTCTGGGAGATTATTCCTGAGCCTCAGCCTTTGTTCCCCCAGTCCTTCCAATGATTTTGTATGCTTTCTCCTATCCTTCCATAAATATCTTATTGATGAAACATGCACAGTGAATTCTGTTGCCTACTGCTTAGAACCATTACCAATACACAGCCCTACTTCTGTGTTCTCGTATTTTTTAACCCACTGTTGGCTGCAAGTTCTGTTACTTACAGTCTAATTGATTCCAAGGTAGCAAAGACAACTTGGAAAAAAAAGACTAAGGAAAACTAGAACTCTTGCCATCAGGTATTAAACATATTATAAGTATCTGAAAATATCACCTAGAGAGGGAATATCATCAGAGGAAATCAGTTGCCAGGTCCATTCAAGAGCAAGCAAGAGATTGAAATTGGTAAACAAGGAGGTGGGAAGAAAGTAATAATGGAGTGCAGTTATAAGAGCACAGTCAGAAGCATTTTACAAAGAGGGAGTAATTAATTATTTCAAAGGTTAGGATTGAGTTAAATGAAATGAATAAATGGCTATGAGTAAAATGAATGCCAAATCACATCCACTGGATTTGGCAACTTAGCATTCATTTTTTGACTCAGAAAGTGAGTACTTTTTGCCTACTGGTCAGGAGAAACTTTAGTTGGCAGAGCCTTAAGAAGAAATAGGGGGCCTCCAACTTGGTTGCAGCTTCAGCAGAGCTGTGGACCCACAGGTTCCTGTGGGTTCACCACCACTATTTCTCCCAGAGGAACAAGTCAGTCAGGAAGTGACACTGCAGCCATAGCTTTTGAAGATAGAAGAGACACTTGTGGAGCTAGGGGTGGCAACTAACCAAACTAGAATTATCTAACCAGTGGCAAGGTAAAATCCCTGGAGATGGTTTGTATCGACTTGATTAGAGGTACATAGGAAAAACTTAAAGTGAAGGGACAGATCAAAGAATCAAAGAATCACTACAAGAAAAATTTCTTAAAGCGAATGCTCTAACCATTGGAATTGTTTCCAGATGAGAATCCCCAAGCACCCATTAACTTTAACAGTTCCTTAGAAACTAAGCAGATTACTTCATCAGTATTGAGCCAAGAGTAGAGGTTGAAGTCGTCATTGCAGGTAGTTAAGTCAACTAGCTTAATAAATTGGTATCAGTAGCTAAATACATAAACAGAGGATGAGACAGTAACAGCAGCAAAAGGTCCCCAAAGAATAATCACAAAAACTGGAATGAGACACAAAGGCTAAAGAGAATTGTTTATTTAAGGTACTAGATAACTTAAGAATGCTGGTGTAATGACAAAGAAAAGAAGGAAGTGTTTGAAGAGTGATTTCGTTTGTTAAGCTGGAGGTGATATGATCCAAAGGATGAAGTCGAGGATTTGGCCTCTGGGTAGAAAGTGGACATTTCTTCCCACTAGCAAGAGATGAAGCAAAGAAGTTCAAGTGGAGACAGATTACTAGATTGAGTAGTGATTTTGAAAATGAAGGTGCTCTTCTCTTATTTCTTTTATCATTTCAATGAAGTATAAGTGAGATCATCAGCTGACAGAGGCAGAAATGTGAAGAGAACGGAGAAAACATTAAATATTTGTGTTGACAGTGAACTTACACAGCTATAGAACATTTTCATCATAGCAGGAAGTCCTGTTGGGCTGCACTATTCCAGAGCCATGTGTGGCCACGAGGTGAACAGCTGAGGTAGGATGGATGTAATTACCATTGGAAATGACGAAGGCCAGGAAGCTGGAGGCCAGGGTGTCAAATATACTATTAACATGGATGTTGTTCCAGGAGAATTATGGCAGCAGTAGAACTGGAGAGGAAGAGATTGATTTAGGTGTTCTCAAGATTTCAATAAACGACAGGGAGTGACGAGGAATTAGAAAATCACACTAACAATGAACATTGAAAGACACAGTCAACGGAGCCAAGATGGCCGAGTAGGAACAGCTCCGGTCTGCAGCTCCCAGCCTGAGTGACACAGAAGACGGGTGATTTCTGCATTTCTGTTTGAGGTACCAGTTTCATCTCACTAGGGAGTGACAAACAGTGGCTGCAGGACAGTCGGTGAAGCGCACTGTGTGCGAGCCGAAGCAGGGCGAGGCATTGCCTCACTCAGGAAGCACAAGGGATCAGGGAGTTCCCTTTCCTCGTCAAAGAAAGGGGTAACAGACGGCACCTGGAATATCGGGTCAGTCCCACCCTAATACTGCGCTTTTCCAACTGGCACACTAGGAGATTGTGTCCCGCACCTGGCTCGGAGGGTCCTATGCCCACGGAGTCTCGCTGATTGCTAGCACAGCAGTCCAAGATCAAGCTGCAAGGTGGCAGCGAGGGTGGGGGAGGGGCGCCCGCCATTGCCCAGGCTTGCTTAGGTAAACAAAGCAGCCAGGAAGCTCCAACTGGATGGAGCCCACCACAGCTCAAGGAGGCCTGCCTGCCTGTGTAGGCTCCACCTCTGGGGGCAGGGCACAGACAAACAAAAAGTCAGCAGGAACCTCTGCAGACTTAAATGTCCCTGTCTGACTGACAGCTTTGAAGAGAGTAGTGGATCTCCCAGCACGCAGCTGGAGATCGGAGAACCAGAACGGACAGACTGCCTCCTAAAGTGGGTCCCTCACCCTTGAGCAGCCTAACTGGGAGGCACCCCCCCAGTAGGGACAGACTGACACCTCACTCGGCCAGGTACTCCTCTGAGACAAAACTTCCAGAGGAACAATCAGACAGCTGAATTTGTGGTCTCACGAAAATCCGCTGTTATGCAGCCACCACTGCTGACACCCAGCCAAACAGGGTCTGGAGTGGACCTCTAGCAAACTCCAACAGACCTACAGCTGAGGGTCCTGTCTGGTAGAAGGAAAACTAACAAACAGAAAGGACATCCACACCAAAAACCCATCTGTACATCACCATCATCAAAGACCAAAAGCAGATAAAACCACAAAGATGGGGAAAAAACAGAGCAGAAAAACTGGAAACTCTAAAAAGCAGAGCACCTCTCCTCCTCCAAAGGAATGCAGTTCCTCACTAGCAACGGAACAAAGCTGGACAGAGGATGACTTTGACGAGTTGAGAGAAGAAGGCTTCAGACAATCAAACTGCTCTAAGCTACAGGAGGAAATTCAAAACAATAGCAAAGAAGATGAAAACTTTGAAAAAAAATTAGACGAATGGATAACTAGAATAAACAATGGAGAGAAGGGCTTAAAGGAGCTGATGGAGCTGAAAGCCAAGTATCGAGAACTACGCGAAGATTGCAGAAGCCTCAGTAGCCAATGTGATCAAATGGAAGAAAGGGTATCGCTGATGGAAGATGAAATGAATGAAATGAAGCGAGAAGGGAAGTTTAGAGAAAAAAGAATAAAAAGAAACAAACAAACCCTCCAAGAAATTTGGGACTATGTGAAAAGACAAAACCTATGTCTGATTGGTGTACCTGAAAATGACGGGGAGAACGGAACCAAGTTGGAAAACACTCTGCAAGATATTATCCAGGAGAACTTCCCCAATCTAGCAAGGCAGGCCA